>NC_053026.1:466700644-466739649 GCF_003073215.2 Triticum urartu | reverse complement strand
TAGGTAAGTAAGGGGGGAAGCTATATTTATGTTGTTCTCCCTACAACAATGTGCACATGCACTTTTTATGGCCTAGCTAGATCTATGTATGTTCGTGGTGTTGCATATGTTTGTGGTGTTGCATATGTGTTTGTGTTTGGAGGTGTACCGGTATTTGAAATGCGATAGTTGCCAATATTTTGCCGGAATGTTGATTCATTTCCGTTTCGGCGAGAATTTTGGCATTAAGCATTCTTTTTGGTCCTATTTTTAGGGAAAGTCATGCCAAATTTTTTCTTGGTTCTAAAATATCGTTTTGCTCTACCCCGCAGGCGACCATGGTCCGCATGATGACCGAAGGCATCGTGAATAGGTTTTTGAGGTCCGCGAAGGCCGAGATGCTTCAAAAGAACGAGACGGAGATAAGATGTCTGTGTCGAAGATGCAAGCTGAAGAGCCTTATTGCGGACCTGGATTCCGGGCAGGTGCGGGACCACGTGCTCTTGCGTGGTTTCATGGATGGCTATCGGTGGCAAGGTGATGAAGATGACTACGAAGTCATCCATGGGGGCCGGGCAAGAAATGAGGAAGGGCAGCAAGACAACCACCGCGGCTCGGGCGGGCGAGAAGACGAAGAATCCCCAGGAGATGATCATGACGGTGATGCTGTACACAGTCATCATGTAGAAGATGCAGGACATGATGATGAGGAAGATGCCGGAGCAGACGACGGGCATGATCATGAAGATGATGATGCCGGCGGAGCAGACGACGCTGGACCATCGATGGGCTGGGTGCAGGACCCTCATATTCAAGAGCTGCTTCTCAAGAAGACGGATAACGCAAGAGCTGCCGCCCGAGAGAAAGCCAAGATGGATCAACTTGAGTTAGACGCGGTTACTCCATTGTATGAAGGATGCAGGCCCAAGGATACCCGCCTGAAAGTAACGCTCATGGCTCTGGAGATGAAGGTAAAACACAAAATGACCGACGCATGCTTCGACGAGAACATGTCATTCTGGCACGAACGTCTTCCCAAGGGGAACAAGTACCCGACCAGTTTGGAGGAGGCGAAGAAAATCGTGTGTCCTATACATTTACCGCACGTGAAATACCATGTGTGCATGAACAATTGCATCATTTATCGGGACGAGCATGCGGAGTCTACCATATGTCCGGTGTGCGGCGTCACTCGATACAAGAAGAGGAAGAAAGCTCCTCGAAAAGTGGTGTGGTACTTTCCGATCACTCCTCGTCTGCAGCGGTATTTCGCGGACCCTAAGGTAGCAAAGCTCCTGCGTTGGCACGCGGATAGGGAGGAGAAGAAGCGAGAAGATGACGCAAATGATCCGGAGATAGATAAAAAGACAAGATGCTGAGTCACCCTAAGGATGCGAGCCAGTGGCAAGCATTGAACTTCGAAGGCAACTCGCAGAACGCGATGGCGGGGCCATTGGTGTCTCCGGCGGAGGCGGCATTGGTGTCTCCGACGCCGGCACGGGAGCTTAATGCACCCGGGTGTACGCCGGCCGCCACCTCTGCAGCAAGCGGCCCCTCCGTCAACTGTGCGCCCGCCGTTGGTGGTGCCTCGACATTAGCCGAGCTTGACGCCATCATCACGGTAACTAATTAAGCCTCTCTCAGCCGAGGACTTCATCTCCTTGCCTTTGACTGGGCATCCCTGACGCCCTACATGTTTTCGCAGGGCGCCGCCGACGTTCCGTGCACTCTCCTGCACTTCGTGAACAACGAGTTGGTCGATGTCGCCAAGGGCAAAATCGTTCAACCGGGCAACCCCTTGTTCCACGGTACCCAGATGCCACCCAACTTGTTTAGGGTTCAACTGGTTCGGGTGCTGCCAGGCTGTGACGAGTTGTTACCTCCGATTCGACCCGTCGGGGCCGACGATGATGACGTGATGACCCTCAGCGCCTGCCTGAGCTGGCCCCTGCTTTGGCCGAAGAGCCAGATTCGTTTGGGGGCGGGGGACACCACCCCAAAGACAACACCGCCAGTCGTGCCGGCGCCAAGTCGGCCCCATGGCAAGACCACCGCAACGGTGCCGGACATCCCTATGCCACTGGATCCAAACATGCATATGGCACAGGATCAGAACGACGACAACGACGATACATTTGGCAACGTCGATCAGTACTTTGCCGATCATGGGTACGGTGGCGACTTCATGGGGCCTCCTTCTGAAGAACCCAACCCAACAAAAGACGTGCGCGATCTAGCTAGTACCACGGAGAAGCCAAGTTGCAACAGGCGTCGTCTGCAGTTCAGCTCTCAGGAGACGCCTCCAGCTGCCGACTTCACCGAGCCTCAGATAGGCGAGGTGCGAAATATTATCAGCCCCAACACACTCAAGAAGGCGGTCTGTGAGCAGAACTCGGTCCCATTACAGGAGAAGAAGAAGGCACGCAAAAGAAAGACTAACAAGGGTGCGGGCCAGCTGGCACCGAGTACGATCCGTGCTCAGGACGGGCCACCTTCACCTGAGGATTTAATGAGGAGGCTGCATGTGGCGGGTAGGCCGATGCTACCGAGAAATATGCTCGATGCTGCAACCGGTGCTATGCGGAGTCTGCATGACAGTGTTCTTTCTTTGGAGAAGCGGCATCTCAGAGAGAAGGATGTGGCATACCCGGTTTTCGCGGCCAAGGTGCCAGAGGGCAAGGGCTTTGTGGATAACTCCATCGGGGGTACGATCGTCCTGCGGTTTGATGACATCCACGCTATGTTGAACCTTCATCCGCTGCACTACACCTTCGTTCGGCTATTTTCGCTGAGTATGGAGATGCGGATCATTCGCGACAAGACCCCGGACATCGTGATAGTCGACCCCTTCTACATGCGTGCCAAGATCTTGGGCAGCGCTGGGGACCGGCAAGTCGCGAGTTCTTACCTCGAAGGCGTCATTCTGGCAAACCAAGATAAGGATAACTTCCTCGTGCCTTACTTTCCCGAGTAAGTCCTCCCCTCAACCGCCCCGTAACATATGAATTCTTAGATTTCGATCGTTTTTCTTTTAACATTCCGTGTTTTCTGCAGTGACACACATTGCATGCTCATCCTCCTAAGGCCCAAATATTCCATGGCCACGTATTTCGACCCGGACCGTCATTCGAACGTAGACTACACAAATGTCAAGAAGGTTCTTGATGATGTTCTCCCCGGCTACGCCAAATCTGGAGGCACCTTCACCAGGTCTATTCGTAAGTACGGCAAGCACGTGTTCTCCCACAATACGACGTTCTGCTGCGTCAAGCAGCCGCCTAGCGGTCAGAAGGGTGCCTACTACGCCATCCATCACATGTGGGCGATCGTACGGGACCATCATCAACTTCTGCTACCGAGTAAACTCAAAGATTGGGCCGCGAGCGTGTCGGCAATCCAGGACGCGGACATCAGACAAGAATTCTTTCGCATCCAGTCGGAGTTTGCGGAAATCATCCATCAAGATGTCCTTCGTACCTCGGGGCAGTTCTACCTCAGAAATCAACCGTCCAACAGTGACATCGACACAATGCTACAAATGCAGGCTGACAACGACCATTATTTCATGACTCCCACGATAGACGGCGGCTTCATCCATGCTCCGGCCCCTTGAGTCGAGTCGAAAGCAGTGATGTTGTGTCTAGTTCTGAAACATCGATTGGCTCATGTTGTAATTAAACTTTAATGAACTTGTAGTATGTCTCTTTGGTTTCGAGAGTCGTTCAACTTAGATGTAATCGATGCTATTAATGTCTTGCTTTTCTCTTCCGATCGTTCTGTTGCATACTTATATATTGCTTATGTATTGTCTGTGAATTGGTACTAACATTTCGTTTGGCTAGTGCATAGCGATGCCGTCGTATGTCGTGTACAAGGGTAAGGTTCCCGGAGTCTACGACGACTGGGAGGAGTGTCGGAGACAGGTTCACCGATTCAGCGGTAACAGTTACAAAGGGTACACCACTAGGGTCGAGGCCGAATCTAGATACGCCCGCTATCTAGCGGGAGAGGGGAGGGAGCGTTGGAGGAACCGGATGAAGATGAGTTTCATCGTGATGATGCTCATTGTGATGACCGCAGCTCTCTTCTATGTGACGGTAGTTTAGATGATCGATATCGACTTGTAATGTGAAGACAAACTCGCTACTCGCGGTCTCGAGACTTGTAATATAATGTTCTATCTTTGTTCGGTCTTTTCAATTTGGAGACTAATATGATGAATTGTATTCGGAGACTAATATGATGAATTGTATTCAGAGACTAATCTTCTATTGTATTCGATGAATCTGTTGTTGATGTGTGCTGTCTATATTTTGTCCAATTATACATTTTGTAACCTCTGCAAAAAACAAAAAATTAAAAAAAAAAACCTAATATTCATACTAATGGCGCATCACATCACAGTGCGCCATTAGTATGCCAAAGGATACTAATGGCGCATCATTAAATAGTGCGCCATTAGTATGCCGAAGTTACTAATGGCGCATCCTGTTGTTGTGCGCCATTAGTATGCCAAAGCACCTGGGTATACATGGCCCCCTGGGAGGCATACTAATGGCGCACTGTTGTATATACTAATGGCGTGGCACTAATGGCGCACCACTAATGCGCCATTAATGGCCAAATTAGGTGCGCCATTAGTAGGCCTTTTCCTAGTAGTGCCGTTCTCTGGTACTATGGAGAGAGCAACAGATTTGTTGGAAATCATACATACAGATGTGTGTGGTCCAATGAATATTGAAGCTCGTGGCGAATATCGTTATTTTCTCACCTTCACAGATGATTTAAGCAGATATGGGTATATCTACTTAATGAAACATAAGTCTGAAACATTTGAAAAGTTCAAAAAAATTCAGAGTGAAGTTGAAAATCATCGTAACAAGAAAATAAAGTTTCTACGATCTGATCGTGGAGGAGAATATTTGAGTTACGAGTTTGGTCTACATTTGAAACAATGCGGAATAGTTTTGCAACTCACGCCACCCGGAACACCACAGCGTAATGGTGTGTCCGAACGTCGTAATCGTACTTTACTTGATATGGTGCGATCTATGATGTCTCTTACAGATTTACCACTATCGTTTTGGGGTTATGCTTTAGAGACGGCCGCATTCACGTTAAATAGGGCCCATCAAAATCCGTTGAGACGACGCCTTATGAACTGTGGTTTGGCAAGAAACCAAAGTTGTCGTTTCTAAAAGTTTGGGGCTGCGATGCTTATGTGAAAAAACTTCAACCTGATAAGCTCGAACCCAAATCGGAGAAATGTGTCTTCATAGGATACCCAAAGGAGACTGTTGGGTACACCTTCTATCACAGATCCGAAGGCAAGACATTTGTCGCTAAGAATGGATCCTTTCTAGAGAAGGAGTTTCTCTCGAAAGAAGTGAGTGGGAGGAAAGTAGAACTTGATGAGGTAACTGTACCTGCTCCCTTATTGGAAAGTAGTACATCGCAGAAACCGGTTTCTGTAACACCTACACCAATTAGTGAGGAAGCTAATGATAATGATCATGAAACTTCAGAACAAGTTACTACCGAACCTCGTAGATCAACCAGAGTAAGATCCGCACCAGAGTGGTACGGTAATCCTGTTCTGGAAGTCATGCTACTAGATCATGATGAACCTACGAACTATGAAGAAGCGATGGTGAGCCCAGATTCCGCAAAATGGTTTGAAGCCATGAAATCTGAGATGGGATCCATGTATGAGAACAAAGTATGGACTTTGGTTGACTTGCCCAATGATCGGCAAGCAATTGAGAACAAATGGATCTTCAAGAAGAAGACTGACGCTGATGGTAATATTACTGTCTACAAAGCTCGACTTGTCGCAAAAGGTTTTCGACAAGTTCAAGGAATTGACTACGATGAGACCTTCTCACCCGTAGCGATGCTTAAGTCTGTCCGAATCATGTTAGCAATTGCCGCATTTTATGATTATGAAATTTGGCAGATGGATGTCAAAACTGCATTCCTGAATGGATTTCTGGAAGAAGAGTTGTATATGATGCAGCCGGAAGGTTTTGTCGATCCAAAGGGAGCTAACAAAGTGTGCAAGCTCCAGCGATCCATTTATGGACTGGTGCAAGCCTCTCGGAGTTGGAATAAATGCTTTGATAGTGTGATCAAAGCATTTGGTTTTGTACAGACTTTTGGAGAAGCCTGTATTTACAAGAAAGTGAGTGGGAGCTCTGTAGCATTTCTGATATTATATGTAGATGACATATTACTAATCGGAAAGGATATAGAATTTCTGGATAGCATAAAGGGATACTTGAATAAGAGTTTTTCAATGAAAGACCTCGGTGAAGCTGCTTACATATTGGGCATTAAGATCTATCGAGATAGATCAAGACACTTAATTGGACTTTCACAAAGCACATACCTTGACAAAGTTTTGAAGAAATTCAAAATGGATCAAGCAAAGAAAGGATTCTTGCCTGTGTTACAAGGCGTGAAATTGAGTAAGACTCAATGCCCGACCAATGCAGAAGATAGAGAGAAAATGAAAGATGTTCCCTATGCTTCAGCCATAGGCTCTATCATGTATGCAATGCTGTGTACCAGACCTGATGTGTGCCTTGCTATAAGTCTAGCAGGGAGGTACCAAAGTAATCCAGGAGTGGATCACTGGACAGCGGTCAAGAACATCCTGAAGTACCTGAAAAGGACTAAGGATATGTTTCTCGTATATGGAGGTGACAAAGAGCTCATCGTAAACAGTTACGTTGATGCAAGCTTTGACACTGATCCGGACGATTCTAAATCACAAACCGGATACGTGTTTACATTAAACGGTGGAGCTGTCAGTTGGTGCAGTTCTAAACAGAGCGTCGTGGCGGGATCTACTTGTGAAGCGGAATACATAGCTGCTTCGGAAGCAGCGAATGAAGGAGTCTGGATGAAGGAGTTCATATCCGATCTAGGTGTCATACCTAGTGCATCGGGTCCAATGAAAATCTTTTGTGACAATACTGGTGCAATTGCCTTGGCGAAGGAATCCAGATTTCACAAGAGAACCAAGCACATCAAGAGACGCTTCAATTCCATCCGGGATCTAGTCCAGGTGGGAGACATAGAGATTTACAAGATACATACGGATCTGAATGTTGCAGACCCGTTGACTAAGCCTCTTCCACGAGCAAAACATGATCAGCACCTAGGCTCCATGGGTGTTAGAATCATTACTGTGTAATCTAGATTATTGACTCTAGTGCAAGTGGGAGACTGAAGGAAATATGCCCTAGAGGCAATAATAAAGTTATTATTTATTTCCTTATATCATGATAAAAGTTTATTATAGACAAACAGAATGTCACTAGTATGCCTCTACTTGACTAGCTCGTTAATCAAAGATGGTTATGTTTCCTAACCATGGACAAAGAGTTGTTATTTGATTAACGGGATCACATCATTAGTTGAATGATCTGATTGACATGACCCATTCCATTAGCTTAGCACCCGATCGTTTAGTATGTTGCTATTGCTTTGTTCATTACTTATACATGTTCCTATGACTATGAGATTATGCAACTCCCGTTTGCCAGAGGAACACTTTGTGTGCTACCAAACGTCACAACGTAATTGGGTTATTATAAAGGAGCTCTACAGGTGTCTCCAAAGGTACATGTTGAGTTGGCGTATTTCGAGATTAGGATTTGTCACTCCGATTGTCGGAGAGGTATCTCTGGGCCCTCTCGGTAATGCACATCACTTAAGCCTTGCAAGCATTGCAACTAATGAGTTAGTTGCGGGATGATGTATTACAGAACGAGTAAAGAGACTTGCCGGTAACGAGATTGAACTAGGTATAGGATACCGACGATCGAATCTCGGGCAAGTAACATACCGATGACAAAGGGAACAATGTATGTTGTTATGCGGTCTGACCGATAAAGATCTTCGTAGAATATGTAGGAACCAATATGAGCATCCAGGTTCCGCTATTGGTTATTGACCGGAGACGTGTCTCGGTCATGTCTACATTGTTCTCGAACCCGTAGGGTCCGCACACTTAAGGTTTCGATGACAGTTATATTATGAGTTTTGATGTACCGAAGTTAGTTCGGAGTCCCGGATGTGATCACGGACATGACGAGGAGTCTCGAAATGGTCGAGACATAAAGATTGATATATTGGACGGCTATATTCGGACACCGGAAGTGTTCCGGATGATTTCGGAGAAAACCGGAGAGCCAGAGGGTTACCGGAACCCCCCGGGAGAAGTAATGGGCCATATGGGCCTTAGTGGAGAGAGAGAGAGAGGGGCAGCCAAAGGTGGGCCGCGCGCCTCCTCCCCCCTGGTCCGAATTGGACTAGGAGAGGGGGGGCGGCGCCCCCCTTTCCCTCTCCCTCCCCACTTCTTTCCCCCTCCTAGTAGGAGTCCTACTCCTACTAGGAGGAGGACTCCTCCTTGGCGCGCCATAGAGGGCCGGCCGGCCTCCTCCCCTTGATCCTTTATATACGTGGGCAGGGGGCACCCCTTGACACACAAGTTGATCCACGTGATCATATTCTTAGCCGTGTGCGGTGCCCCCTTCCACCATAGTCCTCGATAATATTGTAGCGGTGCTTAGGCGAAGCCCTGCGACGGTAGTACATCAAGATCGTCACCACGCCGTCGTGCTGACGGAACTCTTCCCCGACACTTTGCTGGATCGGAGTCCGGGGATCGTCATCGAGCTGAACGTGTGCTAGAACTCGGAGGTGCCGTAGTTTCGGTGCTTCATCGGTCGGGCCGTGGAGACGTACGACTACATCAACCAAGTTAACGCTTCCGTTGTCGATCTACAAGGGTACGTAGATCACACTCTCCCCCTCTCGTTGCTATGCATCACCATGATCTTGCATGTGCGTAGGAAAATTTTTGAAATTACTATGAAACCCAACAGTAGGCTCATTCCAGATTTTCCTGACTAGCTCAGTAAAATCTTCTCTAAGCAACCACCACTTTTCAAATTTAAAACTATTGCTCTTTGGAGTTTGGTTAAACCAGAGTCCCAATGCAAAGGAGTGTGGTCACTACCACATCTGGGCAGAGCTCTACAACTAGAAAGGGGAAAAACTATCTAATTCTGTGTCACGGAAAATTCTGTCAATGGTGGACATAATCCTGGAGCAGCACTTCCAACATATCTAGCAGAACTTTGGGTTTTCCTTCTGACAGGGCAATTCTCAACTTTATGGGTAACCATTTTGCAGATAAAACAACTCTTGGGCTTGACACATTTATCGAAATGATGCCCTAGTTCCCCACAGTTGTAGCAGATCACCTCAGAGTATGCCATAAGGCCCGAAGCAGGGGCAGGAGCAGTTTTCTGGATGTCCTATCTCTTCTTTTGCTGATTCTTGCCTTGAGATTTCCCACTGATCTGAGAGTCAGAACCACCAGCAGATTGATCTTGGGCAATTACAGGAGCCTGCCCAGATTGTGCCCCCATTTGGGGCGGAGGTGGGCCGTACCACTGCCCAACCGGCGCTCCCCCCCCCCATTGTGATAGGGGAAATTCATCGGAGTTCCTGGTTCCTTCTCATCCTCCAACCAGATGTTGTCTCTCAGGAAGCAGAAATAACCACCAGAAAGCTCAATTGAAGCAGATTGCAAGCCCAATTTCAATCTTCTGCAGGTTTGGGGGAGAGGTAAGGTAGGGGATCCACCTGCTCTGGCTCCGGTGGCGTGCTGGTGGGCAGGAGTCCAGTCAAGCATTCCCATCTCGCAGCACAGCGTGGATCTCCTGAATTCACTTCTCCTTTCGCCCATCGAATGAACACAATCGGCGGCTCACTGGGGTGGGGCATCCTGTGCTTCTCCGAGAAATCACCTTCGAAGTAGATCCACAGGGCTAGATTCAGCAGCTCCCAATCCACATGATCCTTGCACATCTGAGCATACCTGTGCGAGTGAGAGAACGGATTCGGTCCCTCCTTGGCTTCCTCCCTCGCAGCTTCCTCCTCTACTTCCCTCCATTCGCGTGCGCACTGGGTCCAGGAGAGAGCGTCATCGTGGATCCGCATCGCCCGCTCCCTCCATCTCCTCCCTCGAGTCTCCCGCGGCACCGCCGGTGCGACGGAGTCGAGCGGCTGGAGCATCCGCGGGAAGGCTTTGTAGACATGTGGGAGATGCATCTTGTACATTTGTCTGTCTTCTAGCCATTCCCCCGTGGATATGGCCAGTGATACGTCTCCGTCGTATCTACTTTTCCAAACACTTTTGCCCTTGTTTTGGAATCTAACTTGTATGATTTGAATGGAACTAACCCGGACTGACGCTGTTTTCAGCAGAATTGCCATGATGTTGTTTTATGTGCAGAAAACAAATATTCTCGGAATGACCTGAAACTCCACGGAACATCTTAGAAAAAACAATAAAAAATCCTCACCAAACATGAAGACCAGGGGGCCCACACCCTTCTCATGAGGGTGGGCCCCCCCCCTAGGATGTGCCCCCCTACCTCGTGGGCCCCCTGGAGACCCTCCGACGCCAACTCCAACTCTATATATTTGCTTTCAGAGAGAAAAAAATAAGAGAGAAGAAATCATCGCGTTTTACAATACGGAGCCGCCGCCAAGCCCTAAAACCTCCCGGGAGGGGTGATCTGGAGTCCGTTCGGGGCTCCAGAGAGGGGGATTCATCGCCGTCGTCATCATCAACCATCCTCCATCACCAATTTCATGATTCTCACCGCCGTGCGTGAGTAATTCCATCGTAGGCTTGCTAGACGGTGATGGGTTGGATGAGATTTATCATGTAATCGAGTTAGTTTTGTTAGGGTTTGATCCCTAGTATCCATTATGTTCTGAGATTGATGTTGCTATGACTTTGCTATGCTTAATGCTTGTCACTAGGGCCCGAGTGCCATGATTTCAGATCTGAACCTATTATGTTTTCATGAATATATGTGAGTTCTTAATCCTATCTTGCAAGTCTATAGTCACCTACGATGTGTTATGATCCGGCAACCCCGAAGTGACAATAATCGGGACCACTCCCGGTGATGACCGTGGTTTGAGGAGTTCATGTATTCACTATGTGCTAATGCTTTGTTCTGGTTCTCTATTAAAAGGAGGCCTTAATATCCCTAAGTTTCCAATAGGACCCCGCTACCACGGGAGGGTAGGACAAAAGATGTCATGCAAGTTCTTTTCCATAAGCACGTATGACTATATACGGAATACATGCCTACATTACATTGATGAATTGGAGCTAGTTCTGTGTCACCCTATGTTATGACTGATACATGATGAACCGCATCCGGCATAATTATCCATCACTGATCCGGTGCCTACGAGTTTTCCATATACTGGTTTACGCTTATTTACTTTTCCGCTGCTACTGTTACAATCACTACAAAATACCAAAAATATTACTTTTGCTGTCTTTACTTTTGTTGCCGTTACCACTACTATCATATTACTTTGCAACTAAACACTTTGCTGCAGATACTAAGTTTCCAGGTGTGGTTGAATTGACAACTCAGCTGCCAATACTTGAGAATATTCTTTGCCTCCCCTTGTGTCGAATCAATAAATTTGGGTTGAATACTCTACCCTCGAAAGCTGTTGCGATCCCCTACACTTGTGGGTTATCAGCCGACGACTCCATGGGGCGCGCGAGCGGACTTGCTGAGGGGGGCAGGCACGCCCAGAGTCAAGAGGCGGGGGGTGGCGGCGAGATCTATGGCGGCGGCGAGGGTGGAGGTAGTGGCGGGGGCGGCGGCGAGGGTGGAGGTCGTGGCGGGGGCGAAGGGGATCGCGAGAGCGGTCATCTATTTGCCAATTATGTGAACTAAATAGTCAACATATAAAATAATTTAAATATATACAATATAGTTAGAAGGGAAACATAAGTTGGACCTGGCGTTCCTATTCTTATATAAAAATAGAACAGACCTCTGTGTTTTCTTCAAAAAAATACATAAATTGGGCTGCCAAAAATAAAACCTCGGATGGGAGGTCCATAGGCCGGTCGATACATGACGGCCCTAAGAAAATACAAACAGGCCTATGGACCTCCCATCTGAGGACATGGGTTGCGCATGTTAAAAATGAAAGCCTAGACGGGGCAGCCCAAAACCACGTCCAACACTTGCCAAAACTTCGTCCCTCGTTTTCTCTGTGTTTCGCACACTCGACATTGTGTGGGCATTTTGATTGTGCATCATATGAAGATGTGGTATGCATGAATGTTGATCAGCATGATGTTAACTGGCTGGTAGTTCCATTTTTGACCATGAATAAAACTTCCAACATGATGTTAACCCTGTTTGAAAAGGTCGTGTTAATATAAATGCTCTTCCTATGAAAGTTGCAGTTTCTTATCTGAAACTGAACTTGCAGTTTCTTATCTGAAACTGAAACTTGCAGTTTCTTCTCTGAGAATCACATTGTCTACACTTTTATACTCCTATGAAACTACATTTTTTAAGTGCTAAAAATAGATAGCTAGAATTCATAAAATACTTCATATGCTCAGTACTGCAAATCTGAAATTCAAAAGACATTCATATCTGAAAGTACTCTCAAAATACACAACACAAAACACAATTCACAACCTGCAAATACTGACAACCCTAAGCTCCTCCTGACAATTCACAACCTACCTGACTATTGGGCTGGGGGCAGCCCCCTCCTATTCCTCGGCGGCAGACAGCCGCCCTGTGAGGCGATGTGAACGGCGAGGGAGACAATGGCAGGGAAGCGTTGTCAGGCCAACTGCTTTTCTCCTCTTGCAGTTGGGTTCGGTCGACGAAGACTCCACCGGCTCGCTCTGGCAGGACACCCTCACAAACGGCACCCTGTAGATGCTCGATCCTTCAATCTCTGGTGGATGCTCCATCTGGGATCAATACTCCCACCACCGCTCCCTCACGATCGGATTCGGTGAATCTGTTTGCTCCATGGCCCAGAGGAGCAGCTCTATGTACTCTGGCGCGACTCCCTCTGGGAGTATCGCCGCCTTTTTGCTCTGTTGCAGATATTTGGCCATGGATGTCATCGTCGCCGCTAGTTGGTCCTTATTGTCAAACCAAGACGATATCTCCAACATCCTAGCTAGCTCACAGGGTCGCCGTCTGCGATCCTCACGTATCGGTTGTACCCCTCCATCGATCTACTTCTCCACAGCACCTTCACTCACCGGCGGTGGTTTTTGAATGGAAGAGGAGAGGAGCAGCGCTGGTTTTGGATTAGAATGGGAGAGGAGCGACGCTGGTTTTGGACTGGAACAGGAGAGGAGGGGCGGTGGTTTTGAAATGGAAGAGGAGAGGAGCGGCGCTGCATTTAGATTGGAACAGGAGAGGAGCGGCGGTGGTTTAAGAGGAGAAGAGTGGAAGAGCGGTGCTGGTCTTGGAAGTATTTTTTTGTTGTTTCACATATTTTGGGTCGAAGTTTGACCACGTACTGTATTTGACAAGCAAAACGTGAATGCATGTCACCAAATTGATTTTGATTTTGATCCAGTCAGAGCGCACCGGCCCTCTCGTCCAATCCTAAATCGCTGCCGCACACTCCTCTCCCTCTTCTCCATTGCAAAACCACCTCCTCTCCTCTCCATCATCTCCATTCCAAAACCACCATCTCGCCTCTCCCTCTTCTCTATTGCAAGACCACCATCTCTCCTCCATTTTCTAGACGCTTTGCTCCATGGCGCGGGTGCAATCCATGGATACAAAATTAGTATAATGTATACTATTTAAAAGTCGAGGGAGGGGCTTTTCCTGCGCGGTAGGCGGCGGGGCAGTTCCGCCTAGTCGGTTCGACAAAGACGCGAGAAGACGAGGGAGTAGGCTACTGCAAACATAGGGCTGTGTGATTTGACAGCGAGTTACTGCTGGACAGGTGGGGCCCCGTGATTTGACTTGTCATTATCATTTTAACTGCGGCGCTACGACCGGCGTGAGTCTCCCAGATTCCTGACCACCTCCATACAGGTGCCTCTCCCAATGCTCCACCATGTAGTAGAGGCAGGCTCTTGCATGAGAGCCCACTTCTCCACTTTTTCCTTGCCTCTCTTTCCTCCACATATGCAAAAATCACATGTAAAGCGCACTATTGTACTTACTTTTACTTGCTCCTACAGGTGCTTAAGCTTGCCACATAAGCATAAAGTCTGATGTGGCAAGTTAATCAAGAAGAGAGAGACTAGTTTGGTGACCCAAGGAAGAAACGGTGCTAATCACGTGTACCTAGGTGAAAAGACAATTTTGAGTCTATAGCTAATTAAATGAAGCAAACTTAGCAACACCATTTCATTGGAAGAGGTCACTCCTTGGCAAATGCAATAAATACACGCGCTTAGCACCGTTTCTTCCTTGAGTACGAAGAAGGAGATAGAGAGGAGTAAAAAATACACTTATAGCCAACCTTGTTGTAGTATGAGTGACTAAGTGATGACTATGTATAACATGCCAACATCAGATAGCCTAATGCACCGTGTTAAATCTCCAAGGGCGCGACCGCGCGAGCGAAGCGACGGTCGTGGTAGGCGCGACCATGATACAGGCTGCTGGCAGCCCTTGGATCTGAGTTCAAACGGTCGCATGCTAAGTTGCTGAAAATTTGCAGAATAACCCTCCAGGATAGGATATTCACCCATAGGTCTAGAATCACGCCATGCAACCATTTGATCTCAGATCCAAGGACTCTCGGAAGCCCGTATCATGGGAGAATGGAAAGCCACTACCTTGCCGTTGACGCGCTGGCAGTTCGCTCCTACTCGTCCCTACACGTCCTTCAATACTACGGCGGTTCGCTCCTAGTCGTCCCGTCCATTCACATTACGGCAGTTCCACTAATCCTAACCCTCCTCCCAAATCCATGGCGTCCCAAATCTCCACGATCGATGGTGAGTACAAGGTTAGAACCATCACCGGCGATGAGTTCGACGTCATCTACACCCGTTCTTCCGCAACGGTGAAAGGATGCCTTTCTCGCTTCAGACGCATGTTCGAAGACTCAGATGATGAGTGAGTCGTTGGGCTAGATGTTGAGTACACCATAGTCCTAGGACGAGAGAAGGATCTAAAGGACGAAGAGAGGAAGAAGCCCGCCGTGATCCAGGTTTGCGTGCATGACTTATGCTTGGTCTACCACATATGCCATGCCGATGTTGAGTGCCACGATTTTAAGGACTTCCTCGAGAGCAACCTAGTCAAATTCGTTACTGTAGACTTTGGTAACGACAAAGAAGTCCTGCATCGGATAGGCCTCGTTGTAGGCAACACCTTCGACCTCCAGAAGAATCGGCTGGTGTCCTCTCGTCAGCCTTCAATGCTGACCCTGGCAGGAGCCATGGTTCATCTTTCATACGGTAAACTGGAGAAACCTCATTACACGTTTCATCATCATGCATGGCAGCGCAATGTACTAGATATAGACCACATCCACTATGCTGCAATGGATGGCTACCTTCGCTTCAATATCTACAAGGGTTGGATGAAGAGCAACAGCCAAGTGTGTGGTTCAAGCAAAGAAGTATCGGCCAAGAGGAACAGGGACAAGGACGAAATCGAGGACGTGGACGAGGACTCCGAGTAAGGTGGCAGTGTCGTTGCTCATGGTGGTTCTAATGCAGTGTCTATTGGAATAGTTGCAAAGTTTAATTTCAGGTGTGCTTAATTTAATTTGAGGGGTGTGTTGTGCTGAGCCCCCAGCAGAACTATGTTATGTTTCTTCTCGTTACTTTAACTCTTCAGTGCATACATACTAGTATTTCTTACATTTCATCTTTTAGTTGGTATAGTACTACCACTCGTTTCTTCACATTATATACGTACAATATATATGGCCAACATCATATAGCCAGCAGTTTAGTTGTCAAAGAATTCCAGGGTGCTTAGTTTTTCAAAGAATTCCAGGATGCTTAGAGGGTGCTTGGATCCAAGGGACTTATTTTAGTCTGACTAAAAATAGTCTCTTTAAGAGGCTAAAGTTCCAAGCACCCCTGACTAAAGAGGGGCTAAAACTAGTCTTGAGACTAAAAAAATTTAGTCAGGGGTACCCCTACTAAAATGTGGATTAGTCCTCTCTCTACTCATTTAACTCCTCTCCTTTAACACAGGCGAGTTCTGGATTGGAGGGTTTGGAGGATAATAAATGCTCATTAACTTGATTTTAGCCTTTTTAGTATTTGGATCCAAGCATGGGTGAGGCTAGCATGTTTTAGTCCCACTACTTTTAGTCATGGTACTAAAACGTATCCAAGCACCCTCTTAGTTTTATTTGAGGGGTGGGTTGTGCTGGACACCATTATTGTGACTAGCCTTTTTAATAGTACTATATGCATAATTTGGCGACGAGCGCTCTCTATATGTACCACCTTTTTTTATTTCAAGTTTTGCTCCATGGCGCAATCCATCGATACTACTACTGTATAAAAGTATACATTTTTTAAAAGGCTAGAGGGCAGGGCAGTCTAGCTTGGTCGTTTCACGAGAGGCGAGGGCCTTTGTGATTTGATGGCTCATTACTTCTGGAAGGTTGGGCCTTGTGATTTGACTGCTCATATAAATGCGCCGACGACCTGATCGAGGAGGAGCAAAGAACCATGCGGCATACTCAAGTTTTCCACAGGAGTAGTACTGTGACGGAGGAGCACGAAACACGGCAGCCCAGTGCCATATGGCGATAAAAAATGATCTAATTTGCTAGTAATCTCATTGTTAGCATTGTTCTATTCATTCCCTCAAAAAAACATTGTTCTATTCATGCCTCGCAGAGAACGTGACACGTGTGGCGAAACACCCGAAGCAAAAGATGAAACACAGGAGCAAAAGAAGAAGGAAGATTATCACCCCAAATGATCTAATTCGCCGTGGACTCGTAACTGTTTCTTCATCGCCTCCACAACCTCCATCTCCTTGCGCGTCTCCTCCGCCATCTTCATCATTGTGTCCATGACGTGGCATTTCTCGACGCGAGCCTTCATCATCTGTTCCACGGCCATATTACGTACCTTGACAGCAGCCGGGTGCTCGATGCGGAGCTTCGCCAACTCTTCTTTCTGTGGTGAGGGCCTGCAGCATCTTCATCGAGGAACTACTATTCTCATGCAGCTTCTTCCAGCCAGGGTTCTTCTCCTTCAACAGGTCGATCTCGTGGTAGAGCTTCGCATTGTCCTCCCGATGTCGCAGGATTTCACCGGTCGCCTTCTTCTCCGAGGCAATGCTCTTCTTCAGCAGCATCACCAAGCCGGCGGTCAACTCCCCCTGCTGATTGAGCTCAGCGGGCATGTCGTCGAGGCTCTCCTTCAGCAACTCCATCAAGCCTTGGATGAACTCCTTCTGCTTATTGAGCTGATCGGGCATGCCGTCGAGGGATAACGACTGCGGCTCCGCTGGCTTAGCATGTTCGCCTCCATGGCTAGGGCGGTCCTGGGAGCCATCGCCTGCCCGTGAGAGATCTTTCAAGGTCTCTGCGTGGCAGCGAGCCCTCTCTTTTTTCCGCAGCCTTGGTTGCCGCTCCCTTGTTACGAGTAGTTCTCGACCTAGAGCTCTGCTCACCGGCCATGGCAAGGACGGACGAAGAAGAAGCACTTATGAGGAGGAAAGGTAGAGTGATTTTCGGTTAGGTAGTTCCCCTTTTTATAACCTAAGTACTAGCACTAGTACTAATACATGCATAGTGGGAACACGTTCAGGTTTGGTATGTACTACTAGTAGGTGTGAGCAGGCTTTCGAATGTGATGGTAACAAGGTAAAGATTAATTGATGGTTTTGGTTTTGAGGCCCGAAACGTCTCGCGATGAGTTTAGTGGAACATTAATTTCAAGTACTACTACACTACTAAAATGCGTAAATATTATGTTACTGTCAAAAATTGGCACAAAATATGAAGGAGACCAATGGAAGTACTACTAGCAACCCACGATTTAACTACTCGCATGCGTGCAGTGGAGTAATAATGTCTTTCTTCCGCCCTCACGTCCACTCAATTTTCATGCGCTGTATTAATTCCCCATCAATGAAGTGAATGACTTTACACGCGTCAAATTATCACATGGGGTGGATCTTGGTACAAAATTGCGTCCGCCCGTGTACCCGCGTGTGCGTGCGAGGAATGAGTGCGTGCATGGCGTGCGTGCACATCTTCGCTTCGTGCATGTACTGCCAGTATTGCTCAGGGAGGATGAGTACATTCTTCTAGAACCAGCAGCACGTCACTGTGATCAATCCACGCAAGGAGGTCGCGAAAACGCCTACACATGTGCCACGTGGCTTCATGAACTGTAAGAGAGACACTATGTAGCGTGCCATTGGTATTCTAATTTACGTGTTTTGCACATACTCGAAGTACTAGTAAGGTACACGTGCATTGCACACATCAGATTTTGCAACCAAATTATGAATAAATACCACACTATAGCATGTAAGCTCTGAGTCATATATGCCTGATGTAGCCCTTCGTTTAATTCTTATAGTTCATCTCATTCAAAATCAATTAGTTTTTATAAAAAAATCTAAGAACGCGGGAATAGGAAAAACATGGGATTATAGTGGAATGTCGTCTTGAATCCTACAGGATTGTACGAGTGTTTGATTGTGCATAGAAAAAACGCAGAATTCTTTCAAAGAGGTTTGAGTGGATGGGATGTTTCCTATGAAATCTAGTGCAAATGAATCATATGGAAAAATTCCTATGGTTTACAATCCTACGAATCAAACAACCAAGATAGGAAAAATTCCTAATGATTAGAATCCTCCAAAATTCCTTTGAGAATCCTTTGAATCAAAGAAGCCCTTAATCTATTTTATGATTCATGGAATTGTGCGTTGTAAAGCATAAAATAAAAACAAATAATGGCAATTCAACTAGAAAAAAGTTTGGGCAGTTATGATACAGAAGATTCTAGAACAAAAGAGAACCACTATTGTTTTGAGGTTTGTGCATTATGCTTAAGTTCAACCATGGAGTCTACTAGATTGTACATGTGGCAAAATCCGGTGGGGGCTAGAAGATGGTGCGAGGGGCCGAGTGGAGGGAGACTATGAAGGAATGCACAAGTGCGAGTTCGATATTTAGAGAGAGAGGGTAAACACGTGCGTTGATGCGTGCAGTGGTGGAACCATGAAAAATAAATGAGCTAGGGGGCCAAGCATTGCTAATCCTTTACGAGGAGGGTCAATTCATGAACTTAAACCATTTTTAGCAGCAATTGTCTAATGATCACATTCATATTAGCGTTGATATATAGTGATGTTAGGGGGGAGGGGGAGGGCCCTTACTGCCCCCTGTCTTCGCCATTGTGCACGCGTCTGAGAGATGAAGCGGAAGGCACGGATGATGAGAGGGGGACGTTGGATACATAATTAATGTGGGTGTATTAGCTATATATGTTAATCCTATATAGAGAGGTATAGATTGATCGATGTGGACGTGGGAAAGAGGGTGAGACCTCACTGGATATATCGATTGATCGGTTTGTGTGGAAAACTATGAAAGGCCTAGCTATATACACACATACATAGAGGACCATCGATCGTTGCGCATGCACGTGTGAGAGATAAAGAATGCCCGATATGATGGAGACGGGGATGTGTGTTGGTGTGTGCCTTCATGGGAGACCGACCTGAAGAAAAAGATTGCATGCGTGCGATGGATAATGCCGACTGGTAGTGTGTGTGCATGCATGCACGAGAGAAGGTTAGTGGTACAATTATAAAGAGAAGACTACTGTGTGGGTGTAAAAGAATAGCTGAATAGGTGAGGTCACAATCAATATAAAGTTGAATTCAAATATTTGAATAAGAGATCCTGATGTTTGAAACCCATGCATGCATGAATATAACGGAGATCTGCACGGTGTGGTTTGGAAACGAGCATGTTGTAATATATACACATTGAACAAGGTCAGACTGATTTGAATTTGAGATACCGATGGCAGACATCATTTGGCCACGTCACATCCGTGCATGGACACACTATTCTAATTGGAGATGATGGGCGGCTTTTGCATCACATATCTATATCTATACCCTTATATATATATATATATATATATATATATTTTTTATATTGTGTGTGGGTAACTTTAACTTTGAAAGATGGTCGCTGGATGAGGCGAATCCGATGGTCCAAAGATGGCAAATTTGAGCACTACTGGCCGTTGGATATCATCTAGATTTCGCCACATGTATAATCTAGAAGACTCCATGGTTGAACTTAAGCATAATGGACAAACATCAAAACACAAGCACTTCTTATTTGTTCTAGAATCTTCCGTATCAGAATTTCCCAAATGTTTTTCTACATGATTTGCGATTATTTGTTTTTACTTTATGTCTTACGACGCACAATTCCATGAATCTTAAAATATATTAGCTTTCTTGTAGAAACTAGATGATTTTGAATGAAATGAACTATAAGAATTAAATGAACATCTACATCATGCATATATGACTCAAATCTTGCATGCCATAATGTGGTATTTATTCATAATTTGGTTGCCAAATCTCATGCGTGCAATGCACGTGTACCCTACTCTAGTCTAAATGGTGTTTGTGTGTGTGTTGTGCGTGTTGAGGTGCAAATTGTCTTTTTTGGGGGGGTACACGTTAAGCTTGTTCTTCCGAAATTTCAAGCCGCGCCTTGTTATGCCGAAAATTCAAGCTAGCGTCTCTGTCTATCGTGCTGGGAAACTCCCGCCTCTTCAACCCGCGCCTTGTTAGCCCGAAATATTTAAGATTTATCTTTGTCTCGTTGGGCTCCGACAACTCCCTCCATCTCAACCCGCGCGTTGCTATTCCGCAATTACAACACGCGCGAAAACTCCCACCTCCTGTGAAATCCCGACACGCGAAATGCCCGTGGTACCCCTGAACCGAAAGAACCGCCTCAAATCGGTGGGGGTACTTTCGTAACTTACCCCACATTTCGGACAAGCGCGTCTCTAAGCCATGGTTCCCCACTGCCATCCCATCCGCCCACCCATTCGTACACCGAGGCCGCAAAAACCCACCATGAAACCCCACACCCTGCTCCGTCCGCCACCCAGCCGGAGCCTCTTCCCCGACGACGTCGTCCACAGCAACACCTCGACGTCCCTCATCCACCGTACCGGATGAGGATCCGTTGTCGATCTCATCGTCCTACCGGTTCAGCCACACCGTCCTCCACCTCCAAGGAGCTGCCCCGACGTTCCCCTCGTCTTTCGCGCCACCTCCATTCCCACACAGCCGTCTTCACCTGCACCACCGGAAGAGCATCATAATCGTTGTTTCCTCGGATGAAGCTACGGCCTAATCAGCGCCACCAAAGAGGTTGTACACTAATCGCCGCATTTTCTTCTTGATTCGATCTCACGGTGCTGCCGGCGCTCGGTCCCAAGCCGACACGGCGCGGCTCCATCCACGGCGGCGTCGCCGGCCACTTCCTCCATGGCGTCACTCCCTCGACGGTGACGTCCACATCAGTAGGACCTGCTGCTGCTCTGCTCTTGCTCTCGGTCCCCTGCTTGGTCTGCTCTTGCTCGTGCTGCTGCTCTCGCTCTTGCTCTTGCTTGCGATGCTGCTCCAATTTAGCTACACTTCACTCCGATGTCGCCGGGGTGAAGGAAGAACCAGCCGCAGCGGGGAGGGGGGCTCGCCGGAGAGGTACCCCACTATCTATCTTAGGGTTCAGGATGGGGGCGGTGGTCGCCGGCAGTGGTGGGGCGTTGGCGGGGCGGTGGCGTGGGGATCGCCGGAGAAAAAGCTCGGCACGGGGGGGCCTAGAGGGATGGCCGGGGTGGCAGCGGACCAGCTGTGGGGAGTGTTTTCGGGGCGGGCGGGGCGGCGCACCGCTGGCCGCGGGCGGCGGGGGGCTGCTGTTTGGCCAACTCAGGGGGGTGGAGGTTGAAGATGAACCGCAGGCCCTTGATTTCGTATCCAACAGCTGCAAAATCGACTGACCAGAGATGAAAAAGTCAGTCGACCGACGTGTAGCCTCACCTTGCTAGTGTGTTCAGTTTCGACAGCAAAATTCAGTTTCGATAGCAAAATTCAGTTTCTACAGTTAAGTTCAATTTCGACAGTTAAGTTCAGTTTCGACAGTTAAATTCAGTTTCGACAGTTAAGCTCAGAGATGAGCGACTGATGTATTTTACATCTAGCACTTTGTGTTTATGTATTTTACGTCATATATTGGAGATGCTATTAGAATTCCACTCAGGTTAACGTTGTTCGTTGTCTCTCTTGTCCTGCTTCAGCCTCGGCGTCTCACAACTCACTGGAGCTGCTCCAACGATGAAACCCTCCATCACAGCGGAGCAGTACCTCGGGCTCCATCTCCAGACGCCTAAGATCTTCTTCCCCTCCTCCAACAGCCAAGTCAGCCGGAGCATCCTCACCGGCCAACCCACTCACTGGAGCTGCTCCAACGAGGAAACCCTCCATCACAGCGGAGCAGTACCTCGGGCTCCATCTCCCGACGCCTAAGATCTTCTTCCCCTCCTCCGGCAGCCAAGTCAGCCGGAGCATCCTCACCGGCCAACCCAATCACGCTGAGATCGACATGGCTTCGCCAAAGAGGTTGTACACTTGTTGCATCTCTTTTTTACTCTACATGTTATATATATATATATATTGTCCACTGAGCACTCCTAGTAACGGGAAATATGATTATTTTATCCTACTATATGACAAGCAGTGAGGTACCAGGCAACTTAGCTATCCGTGATGGACTCTCTTGAACACCATCATTATCTATCTCTGCGCGTTTGAGCTGTGCATTTGTCGATGGGCCTGGGAGTTGAGCTAGTATGGCAGTGGCCTGGGTCCAAAGTAATAGAAGTAGCACAAAAACATTTTTTTTAGTGTAGGATTTTCCTTGCTCAAGCCTGCCTACTAGAATCGCCAGTGCTTGAAAGGAAAAGTGAATGAAAAACATCGGAATTGGAAAGTTTCCTATGGTACTACTTTTCATGAATTTGGTGCAAAGGAATGGAGCAAAGGAAAACTGTAGGATTTGTTCCTTTAGTGTCTCCTTGAAAGAAAAACCGTAGGAATTCTAATTTCCACTTATCCTTTTCATATTCCTATTCATCAAGCACAAGACTAAGAGATAGTAGCATTATAGCATTATAAACGTACATTTTCTTGTGGTTTGACTTAATCTCACCATGCTTTTTTGCATCCTGTGATCTTCCAATTGTTGTGAATCAAACACCCAGATTGGCAGAAATCCTGTGTTTTTAAATTCTCTGTTTTGCACGTGCATTCCTATCCTATTCCTGTCTATTTCCTATCCCTGCATTGTTAGAATCCTCAAATTCAAACAAGCCCTTACTCAATTACTTCTATTACAGATATGTGTCAAATAAAACCTTATGTGGTTTGTCCTGCTCCTGCGGCGCTGTGTTCCACCCCAGCTCAGCTGCTCCAACAACGGAAGGGTTCACCACAGCAGGGATCCGCTCTCCAGACTGTCTTTTGCCGCCTCAGATCTTCTTCCCCGCCGCCGGCAGCCACGGCAACTACATTACCATCATCAACTGAGCAGATGACCTTGAGGACTACACGGGTCCGCAAGAGAGGTCGCACTCTTCCGTGTCTGCTTACGTTATGCGTCGCTTAATATGATGACATGCTACATTATCGTCATGTTCACCTATTAGACTCCGAGTCAGGTCCAAACTTATGTTGAAACTTGAGTTTTTAAATGGTTGTGGGGTACATATTGGGGCAGCAATTAGTACTATCTGTCTACTATCTGGTTAATCTCCGGTGTCTACTATGAGTTTCATGTTGGGTGCAAACAAACATTAAAGGAGCCATTATCTATATTTTTTAACTAAAGCTATTATCTGCCTGCTATCATTGGTTTTGGGTCTATCCACAGTTTGCTACCATCACTGTGGATTTGTGCATGCACTCCTTACATAATCTCACTATGTTTTATTCCTATGCATGCCAGTTATTGTACACAATGGAACTGATCATGTAGAGCAAAAGAGACGAGCCTTGCGTGGCAATAAAATTTCATGCAGACATCGTTCCGTGGTGGGCGCAAAGGCAGCCCCCCCTCCACCCATTTCGGATCGTAATCAAGAGGAGGATAACTGTTATGAGGGGGATTCAGAAGGAGAAGACCACTCCTATTTACCCCATGAGGTCTTCACTCTAACTTGGCATGCTGATGTTGGTAATATCATGCATATGGTGCCTTGCATTGCTTACTGTATACATTAAAGATGTCATCTGCTTAGTTTAGACATGCTTTGTGTCAATGCCATCTGTTTAGTTTCTTTATCGTATATGTGAATCATGCAATGCCATCTTGTCTAGCCAGGCATCATATATGTGAATTTTACAATGCCACCCTGGTTAGCCAGTCATCTTATATGTGAATTATATCATGCCATCATTTTTTATTATGTGTTAAATTTGTCAACAATTTTAGTACATTCAATTACTCTTCCTGTGCATTAGCCATTTGGCACGGTCATGGAAAAATCTAGAGTGGAAACAAGGTCTTCAGAGCAGACAATGCTATCTGACGAAGCGCATGTCTTGCTGGTTACCGATAGCTCCTCAAAGGAGGATTCAGAGACAGATGACCAGTCATATCACCCCCCCCCCCGAGGTGCATGCCCTAACTTGGCAGGGTTATGTTGCTCATATCGTGCGTATGGTATCTTGCATTGCTATGTCATTTGCTTAGTTTAGACATGCTTTGTGTGAATGCCACCTGTTTGGTGTCTAATTACCATATATGTGAATTATGCAATGCCATCTTGTTGCAAGACATTATATATGTGAATTATGAAATGTTATCTTGTTGCAAGGCATTATGTACGTGAATTATGCAATGCCATGCTGTTTAGGCAAGCGTCATATATGTGAATTATATCATGCCGTCCTTTTTTTGTATTTCTCATTGCTTTTGTCGATAATGTTTGTATATTCAACTGCTCTTCCTGTGCATCAGCCATTTGAATTGGTGATGGAGAAATCTGGAGTGAAAACAAGGTCTTCAGAGCAGACGATGCTACATGCTGAAGCTGATATCTTGCTGGTTACATATAGCTCTTCAGAGGAGGATTCAGAGGCAGATGACCAGTCCTATTATCCCCCTAAGGTGTATGCTCAAACTTGGCAGGGTTATATTACTCATATAATGCATATGTTGTATTGCAATGCTTAGTTTTTACATCATATACACAATATTGAATGCCATCTCCTTAGTTGACACATCATATATGCGATTGCCCTCTGCTCACTTCCTTAGTATATAAATCATATATTTGAATTATGTCATGCCATGATGTTTACATAGACAACATGTATCTGAATTATGGCATCCCAACCCATTTTCTAAAGACATAATATAGTTATATCATATCATCCTGTTTACATAGTCATCATATATAAATTATGTCATTCTATCCGTGAATTATATCATGCCATCATGTTTCCATCGATGGCATGTTTGTGATTTATGGCATGCCAACCACTTTAATAGACACATCGTATAGTTATATCATGTAATCTTGTTTACATAGTCATCATATTTTGAAGTATGTCATTCTATCATGTTTAGTTAGCCATCATACATGTGAAATTGTGTCATGCTATCCTGTTTAATTAGCCATCATATATGTGAAATTATGTCCTGCTATTCTGTTTTCTTAGACAACATAAATGTGAATTATTTCATGCCCTGTTTTCTTCCCTACTATCCATTGCACCTATCTATCTTACAATGTCTGTACATTCAATTACTTTTCTTGTTTATCAGCCATTTCAATTGGAGGGAGTGATGGCAGTATCTGTGGGAGTAAAAACACGGTCTTCAGAAAAGATCGTGCTACCTGTTGATGCAGATAGAACCACGGTTGTACTTGCCCAAGAACCAACCCCACCACACATAACCCACACTCATGCAGATTGTACCCCTACCCAGTTGGACAGAGAACCAGCTACACCCCTTCTAACCCCAACCCCAGCAGATAGACACCCAGTTCACGTTGACACAGCACCGTCTCCACCACAGAGCACCCAAACATGAGCAGTTAGTAAGGCAACTGTAGTGCCCAAATCACGAGGACCACCACTCCGAACCCGAAGTCAACGCTTAAAGCAGAAGAAGAATTGTTCTCAGGTCAGGTTCCATAGCTATGGTTCATACTACTTTTCTCTTGCATCACTGTATTTACTGATACCAACTAATTTCAAATTTGAAGGATGCAATTGAAACTCCAATGGCGCAACAGGTATGTTTTAAACCTGTTTCTTCAACGTGTTTGGCTGTTTGCTATTGTAACTTGCTCTATGTTGATTTCAGTTTCAATTGAATAAACAGTTATGTTCTCATGCCATGCACATTACAAGTGTTGTGATTGTTGTGTAGTTTCCCACACTTATATTCTGTCTATGCTGCTTTGTCTTAAATAGATATGATTCGAACTGTATCTATCTTGATTTGGCAACATAAACTAGAATGATATAGACCATACAGTGACCATACTACATAGATATATGTTTGTTTCATGCTGTTATCCTGTCCACCTTACTATTGAACTGGTTTACCAAAATGAGTTTCATATACTACATTGTAAACCTGAGATGTGTTTGTTTGTTTCTCTTTTAGAACGCGGATAAAATATTGGAGAAGAGTACCCTGTTATGCAATGGTAAAGGAAGTAATGCAGATAAGGTTCAAGACAGTGAGACGTCCCTGTTGGTCTCCAAGAAAGCTGATAAAAACTATATTGAAGACACTGAGACAACCCCAAAGTCCTGTCTTGATGTAGTGTTCGAGTTACTGGCTACCACTGCTGGCACCAGCTCTTCGAACTCATTGCCTAAATCAGTTCGGCTTCTTGAGTCTCACCTTCAAGTTGAAAGACATCGATCAGATGTTATGCGATAGGAAGCCGAAGGACTAAGGAAGTCCCTGCAGAATTCAGATGCATACTTTCTGGTGCAACAGCAAGCGCTGGAGGACTTAAGCGCCAAACAAGAGAAACTTAATAAGCTTGCTAAGCATCTTGCCAGCATTATGGGTATCCAGGATATTGTTTCTTGAGCTCTTCTGAAGTGGTTTCAGTTCTGGACTTGTTTTGTTGCGGCGTTTATATGTTGTTGTGTTCCCTATATTTGCACTGGTGGCGAACTTCGATGCCCAGTGGATGTAATATGTGTAATAGCCGTGATAGCCTAGTGTAAGTTGCTTGCTTGTTTATTTCTTTGTTGTCTTGTTTATTTGTTTGCTTGTAGTCAGTGCAGTTCTTTTTCTGCGGTTTGCTAGTGGCTGCAATAACCTATTTTTTAAAACTAGGCCACAATAACCATGGGCTAATATTTACTGTAGTGACACTGGGCCTCCTACGGGCCGTAGAAACAGTGGGCCTTCTACGGGCCGTAGAAACAGTGGGCCTTCTACGGGTCGTAGAAACAGTGGGCCTTCTACGGGCCGTAGAAACAATGGGCCTTCTACGGGACGTATCATCAATGGGCCTTCTACGGGACGTATCATCAATGGGCCTTATACGGGCCGTATGATCGATTGGCCAAACATGGGCCAAACAAACCACATTCTGGCCGTAAACGGGCTAGAGTTGGAATCGTCCGTTCATGGGCCGACCATAATGGGCCATCGTTAATAGGCCGTATTTGATGACGCTATGGAAACGGCCCAACGTATTAATGGACCACAAACGGGCCGACTATAACCATGGGCTAAATTTGGCCCACAAGCAGAAAATGACAGTAACGGGTCGTAAGTAAACGAATGCTGGAAATGAGACCAAGAATAAATGGGCTCTGAGAAGGCCGAAAGATAACATGGGTTGGAGACGGCCCAACGGAATAACAGGCCATTAATGGGTATAAAGTGATACACTGTTCATTACGGGCCAGTTTCACCACGGGCCGTTAATGGGTGTAAAGTGATACACTGTTCATTACGGGCCAGTTTCAGCACGGGCCGCTAATGGGCCAAGAGTTACAAAGGGCCTCATATGGGCCAAAAGACGTCATGGGCTATACATGGGCCAGAAGTGAAAATGGGCTGGAATCATATTGGATGGCCCAAATGACGCTACTGGGCCTAATTCGGATAGGGCATAACGGGCCTTGGGTTAGCGGGCTGTAAATGGGCTATATGCGAACAGGCCGTTAACAAGCTTTCCATGGGCCGGGCCGCCAGCTTTTGACCAAGTCAAATGGGCTGGCCTTTTCACAGGAATGGGCCACTGTTGGGTCGTGCCATGTGTCGACGTACCATAGGCGCCTTCTGTCCAGTGAGTGGATGACATCTATCCCAACGATGAGCTGACACGTGTTTCCTCTAGCCAATGATGATTTTACACGTGGAAAATCCCCATTGGTCGTGGCTGTTAACGGGTTATCGGGTCCAAAACCAGACCCCATAGCTTAACGGCGTTCCGTTACGGTGGATGCCATGTGTCGGTCACCCTTGACGAAAGCACTTCTATGACGCGCGATTTATTGTCATGGAAGTGGACACTTCCATGATGATAATTTTGGTAATGTCATGGAACACTTCTACGACAGCACAGGTATGACTATCTTGATTCTATCATAAATTTGTCATGGATGTACGTGCATGACAAAAAAAGCGACCTACTGTGACAAACACGTATCATCACGGAAGTGTATTTTTTTGTAGTGCATGTATCAGCTTGGGTTGTCTATATCTTCCATGCTAGGTGGGTTATTCTCACGAGGAGTGGACTCCGCTCCTCATTCACGAGAAAATGGCTGGTAACCTGGATGCCCAGTCCCATGCTTAAATTAAAATAATTGCAAACAAAACTCCCCCAGGATTGTTCTTAGTTGGAGGCACCCGTTGTTTCGGACAAGCCATGGATTGATGTTTGTTGGTGGTGGAGGAGTATAAACTTTACCATTCTGTTTGGGAATCGCCTATAATGTGTGTATCATGGAAGATATCGAGATATCTCGGTTGTTATGTTGACAATGAAAGTATGCCACTCAAAATATTATTTATCTCTATTTCAAAAATCGAGCTCTGGCACCTCTACAAATCCCTGTTTCCCTCTGAGAAGGGCCTATCTATTTAATTTTATGTTGAGTCATCATCCTCTTATTAAAAAGCACCAGTTGGAGAGCACTGCTGTCATGTGCTTGCATTACTGTTAGTTTACATTGAGTATGACTATGACTGGATCTCTTTTACCATGAATTACAATGTTTAGTCAGTCCTTGAGCTTCAGAGGTGCTCTGCATTTATGTTTTGCGGTCTCAGAAGGGGCTAGCAAGATACCATCTTGTTATATCATATTATGATTGTTTTGAGAAAGTGTTGTCATCCGAGATTTAATATTATTGCTCGCTAGTTGATTATGCTATTTATATGAGTAAACATGGGACCTAAATGTTATTGTTAATATGGTTAGTTCATAATCTTTGCTGAAAACTTGAATACTGGCTTTACATATTTACAACAACAAGATCAAACAGAGTTTGTAAAAGTTTTTCTTTATCACTTTCAGTTTGGAATTGCTTGAGGACAAGCAAAGGTTTAAGCTTGGGGGAGTTGATACGTCTCCATCATATCTACTTTTCCAAACACTTTTGACCTTGTTTTAGACTCTAACTTGCATGATTTGAATGGAACTAACCCGGACTGGCGCTGTTTTCAGCAGAATTGCCATGGTGTTATTTTTGTGCAGAAATAAAAGTTCTCAGAATGACCTGAAATTTCACAGAGAATATTTTTGGAATTTATAAAAAATACTGGAGAAAGAATCAACACCAGGGCACCCACACCCTGTCCACTAGGGTGGGGGCGCGCCCCTTGTCTCGTGGGCCCCCTGAGGCTCCACCGACCTCAACTCCAACTCTATATATTCACGTTCGAGAAGAAAAAATAAGAGAGAAGGATTCATCGCGTTTTATGATACGGAGCCGCCGCCAAGCCCTAAACTTTCTCTGGAGGGCTGATTTGGAGTCCGTTCGGGGCTCCGGAGAGGGGAATCCGTCGCCATCGTCATCATTAACCTTCCTCCATCACCAATTTCATGATGCTCACCGTCGTGCGTGAGTAATTCCATCGTAGGCTTGCTGGACGGTGATGGGTTGGATGAGATTTATCATGTAATCAAGTTAGTTTTGTCAGGGTTTGATCCCTAGTATCCATTATGTTCTGAGATTGATGTTGCTATGACTTTGCTATGCTTAATGCTTGTCACTAGGGCCCAAGTGCCATGATTTCAGATCTGAACCTATTATGTTTTCATGAATATATGTAAGTTCTTGATCCTATTTTGCAAGTCAATAGTCACCTACTATGTGTTATGATCCGGTAACCCCGAAGTGACAATAATCGGGGCCACTCCCGGTGATGACTATAGTTTGAGGAGTTCATGTATTCACTAAGTGTTAATGCTTTGGTCTGGTACTCTATTAAAAGGAGGCCTTAATATCCCTTAGTTTCCAATAGGACCCCGCTGCCACGGGAGGGTAGGACAAAAGATGTCATGCAAGTTCTTTTCCGTAAGCACGTATGACTATATTCGGAATACATGCCTACATTACATTGATGAACTGGAGCTAGTTCTGTGTCACCCTATGTTATAACTGTTGCATGAGGAATCGCATCTGACATTATTATCCATCACTGATCCATTGCCTACGAGCTTTTCACATATTGATCTTTGCTTAATTACTTTTCCGTTGCCACTGTCACAATTACTACAAAACCAATACCGTTACTTTTGCCACTGTTACCGTTGCTTCCATATTACTTTGCTACTAAATACTTTGCTGTAGATATTAAGTCTTTCAGGTGCGGTTGAATTGACAACTCAACTGTTAATACTTGATAATATTCTTTGGCTCCCCTTGTGTCGAATCAATAAATTTGGGTTGAATACTCTACCCTCGAAAACTGTTGCGATCCCCTATACTTGTGGGTTATCAGAGGCTGAAAACAGTTTGAAGTAATAAAACGGCTGGATGTAACGTCTCATCCATGAAATCATCAGAAGACGGAACTTATCTATATTTTACCTTTATGTTTGAGGATTGTGACTATGGTACAGAGTCGGATATAGTGCTGGTGGTCAACTACTTTGAAGTGTTCGGAGGAGGAACCCGCCTTGCAATGCCGAAGACAATCTGTGCGCCGGACACATCGTCATTGAAGACTAGTTCAGGGGCTACTGAGGGAGTCCAGGATTACGGGGTCCTCGGGCGTCCGGGCTATGTGTTATGGGCCGGACTAATGGTCCGTGTAGATGCAAGATGGAATATTTTCCCCATGTCCGGATGGGACTCTCCTTGGCGTGGACAGCAAGTTTAGCGTGCGGATATGAAGATTCCTTTCTCTGTAAACCGTCCCTGTACAAACCCTAGCCCCCTCCGGTGTCTATATAAACCAGAGGGTTTAGTCCGTAGAGGCAATCATAATCATACAGGCTAGACATCTAGGGTTTAGCCATTACGGTCTCGTGGTAGATCAACTCTTGTAACCCGTATACTCATCAAAGTCAATCAAGCAGGAAGTAGGGTATTACCTCCATCAAGAGGGCTCGAACCTGGGTAAACACCGTGTCCCCTGTCTCATGTTACCTTCGATCCTTAGACGCACAGTTCGGGACCCCCTACCCGAGATCTGCCGGTTTTGACACTGACAGGGGGGAAATATTTTTCCACCTTCCGAAACGCGTAAGTCCGGTATTATTTGTCCTCCGTATTGAGCCCATCCTTGGTCCTAGGTTGCTCCAAAATACCTGTAGACACAAGAAAACTAATAAAAACCAAACAAAATTCTAAATGTGCAATGCTCACAAGGAGAAGTGTAAAAACCGAAAATCATGCATAATGGACAACTATTGGTTCAATGGAACATAATATATGAGGAGAAAATGAAACAAATGAGCTCTAAAATGCGTAAAATATAGATCCATCATTGTTCAAGGTGGGCGTCATCTCCCGCCCCTTATCCTAGTCCTACATATACCTAATCCAAACCATCAAAAGGATTGTAACCACCGACTCCACTCGCACCAACGATGTAAGAAGAGAGATCCCTAACCGAAGTATTATTCACCGAGGGCAAGAGCATAGCGCGGAGGACCTAGAGCATGGGTGTGATCGTGGTGGTAGCGATCCAGTCGCTCTGGCATGTGCACGGGCTGCTTAGGGTGGCCGACCGCCATCGCCTCGTCTCCATGCGCAGGGTGGAGTCCCTCGTGAACATCGCCGCCCTCGGAGTGCTTCTGTAGCACCCACGTGGGCACCTCCTCCTGAAGCACCGCCGCTGGGTGGTGAAGCACTACCGACACCTACGCAACCTCGGCACCATCGCCGGCCTCCTCGAGAAGATGCGGTGCGGCGACCTTCCCAGGCTCCATGACGAGCCCTTCAACCATGTGCGCATCCAGCGCGTGCACCTCCAGGCCCTCTGCGTGCGCAACTTCTAATTTCACGCCGGCAATGGGGCTCAAGGCCGACCGCCTCCTACACCTTGCGCACCACACTGATGCTTGCATCTTCGCCGTCGGATATATCCTCTAGCGCATTGCCGATGACTGCGAGGCCTATGTGATGCACCTCCGCTCGCCCGGCTTCTTCAACTTCGCCCGCCTTTTTCAACTTCAACTTCGCCGGAGATCGGTTCTTGCTTTTCTTAGCATTCATTTGTACGAACTAGAATTATATTGCAGCGTGTTCGGGTCGTGTTCGCGTAAAGGAATTCAGGGTCGGTCCAAGCAATATTGAGCCCCCTTGTGAGTCAAATAAATATCAATATTCATAATAAATTTTAATAGTTGTTTATAAGTCATTTTTCCAACTCGTAGTGATAGATAATTATTATGGTAAATGTACATATTTTTTTCTAGTAAAAATACATTTATCAATAAAATACGCCTTAAAACATGTTTAAATCAACTTAAATGTGATCAAATAAGAAATGAAAAAATTTCAATGTCTTCTAGGATTAATTTGTGAATGTTATATTAATGTATCATATATGTATGTGTCTGTCGTTAACTATCTTAATAAGTTTCTGATGTACAAATATATCTTGATAATGAACTGGTACATATCATATGAATGATTACATAAATGAAAATAGAAAAATCTGGAGTACACGAGATGTGTTTACGAGGAATCTGATACCTAATAATTGGCAAGCTGGTTTATTCATTTTTTTGGGTCAAATGTGTGGAGCATATTAACGTGGGTCCAATAATATGTTGATGATGTGCATATGATATGTAGTTGGTACTCAAATAATATTACTCCCTTTAGTACAACTTGTAAAGCGTTCACCAAATAGCGAGACTTGCATACTAAGTAAAATTGATTTACAGTGTGAACTTGCTATTACAAATTCGGTTTGTTATTTTTTTTAGATATTCAATGTTTTTTATATATTTAGTAGGCTCTTGGAGGTAACACTTTTTCATTAATAATGTGGTGCTTGATATGCACTATGTGTAGTCTGTGTGTGTGTGTGAGCACTTTAGTTAGTGCCTAACTACTAAAGCCCGCCCAGTGGATGATTCACCTCAATCATGCTCATGTAGTTAGGAGACTTGTTACTATTTGTTTCCGAGATTGGTGTCCGGCTTCTTCATTTCTATCATCATGGATCATTGCTTGTTCACGTTTGAGGTTGTAATTTACATTGTTGGATATTTGACCACTAGTTATATTGCATTAACAAGTGCTTGTTCAATATTAAGTATTCATTGTATGCACCTACTACTTACTCCGATCCAAAAAATATGTTGTGTCTTTAGTTTAGCTTTAGATTAAATTTAACCTAAAGTCACAATACTTTTTTCGGATAGTAGGGAGTAAGTATTTATTGTATCTACCTAAATGGGGCCCTGGGACATTAGAGGCCTCGTGCAACCACATAGGTCGCACATGCCCAGGGGCGGCCCTGCAGGAATTACGTTGCAACTTAATTGTTTGGTGGCAGAGAAACAACTGCTTGTTTTTTTTGAAGCCAAGACCGTAGAACAATTGATCTACGGTATATTTTCATTAATTAAATATGTAGAAATACAAAAGGCCTAAGAAGGCAAAAAAATTAAAAATTAACCAATGACTGTTTTGTGAAACATCAGGAAAACTTATAGGTTATTCTGAATCCAGGTGTGAATCTTGACTGCCTTGTCTGCTTTAGCTCTTAGTTCGATGCCTCTCATGCCTTCCTTTAAATAGAATCTCCCTGTATCAATCGTTGGTGTGGCTATTCTAAAGATCTTATCATTTCTGCTAATCCAAAGACTCCAGCAGCCCATGACGATCATATCCATAGCAAAGTCTGGGGGAAGTGCAGCTAGGAATAGGTGGATCTCATCATAAGTTGACATGCCTCGATGCTTGTTGGGAGCAATGGAGTGCCAACACATGAGTGCAAATGGACAGTCCCAGAATAGATGTGTGCTTGTCTCTTCTGTGTGTTCATAGCAAAGGGCGCAGTTGTAGTCTTCTAGGTACATACTTTTCCTTCAAAGCAAATTCCTGGTGGTGACCTTGTCATGTAAAAGAAGCCAGAAGAAGATCTTATGCCTTAGACGGCAAGAAGTTTTCCACAATAGCTTGAATGTGTTATGAGCTTGCTGGTTTCCCTGAATGGCCTTATACATCTTGATGGAAGATTATTTGGGTGTTGAACAAGTGTAGGACCAGATGTCCTTTCCTGTTGAAACCCCTCTGTTACTGAGTAGGTCTTGAAGTGCATTAAATTGCACAAATGCTTCTTGTGACATTGGTCTATGGAATAAGAGGCCAATATTAGTGGTCTCTAGAACAGACTGCAATGATATATTCTGCCTGATAGCATAAGAGTGTAGCTCTGGATATTTCAACTGCAGGGGAAGATCTTGCCAATTGTCAGTCCAAAACAACACTGTATTTCCTTGGCCTGCTTTACATACTGCATGATGCTTGAATGTATCAAGATGTTAAAGTACTGTCCTCCACTAGAAGGAGCCAATATTGTTATCACTTGGCAATTTGTCCTGGTAATGAGTTTCCCAAATCATGTTTACCCAGGGGATATCAGCTCTGTTGAAAAATTTATGTAAGAATTTAATGAGCAGAGCTTGACTGTGGATCTTTAAGTCTAGTAATCCTAGTCCCTCCTTGTTCTTTGGCCTTACATACTACATCCCATGATATATGAACCATTCCTCTTTCCTGAGTTCCATATTTTCTCCAGAAGCAATCCATGAGGTAGGTGTTGATTTGTTTGATCACTGTCTTTGGAATCTCCAAGGTGCACATGACAAATGTGGGTAGGCTGGTGAACACTGATTTTAACAGAGTTAATTTTTCCCCAATAGATAACATTGTGGAGTAGCTCAACAGCCTACTTTCAATTCTTTTCAACATAGGGCTGTGGTCCTCAATTATTGGTTTGTCAAGCAAAGGGGTATTCCAAGGTAAGTATGTGGCAGAAGGCCAATCTTACAGCCAATGAGAGTGAATAGTTCAGTCATTTTATGTACAGGAGTGTTGATAGAGATCATGATGGACTTTGAGTAATTAACTTTCAAACCAGTATACTCAACATAGTGCAATAGTAGATTCTTAATGTGCATCAGTTGTGTAGCATCTGCCTTAGCCATTAAGATTGTATCATCGGCATATTGAATAATTGGGTAATCTGGGCATGAGGCATGAATGAGTGGTGATTCAATCAGAGCATTATGGTATGCTTCATTAAAGATAGATTGGAGAAGATCTGCAGCAAACACAAATATCAAAGGTGAAAGAGGATCACCCTGTCTGACCCCTTTTTTGTAGAGGAATTGTTTCCCTGGCACCCCATTAAGCAGAATAGAAGAGAAACCAATGCCATAGACCATTCTAATCCATTGTATCCATTTGCTTCCAAATCCCTTAGCCTGCAGGACCCCAATGATAGTATCATGGTTAAGCATGTCAAATGCTTTTTCAAAGTCTAATTTCAATAGGACCATTTCTCTTTTGCTTTGATGACATTGGTGGATATACTCATAGGACCATGCAAGGCAGTCCTGGATACATCTGTTATTAAGAAATCCATATTAGTTCTCGTGCACCATATTCAGGATATACTTCTGCAGTCTGTTGGCAAGCAGTTTTGTAATAATCTTGAGTGTATAGTTCAACAGAGAAATGGGCCTGAATTCTGATGGTGAAGTTGCGGAATCTTTCTTTGGAATGAGTGTAACATAGGAGTAATTAATGAAGGAAATATGCCCTAGAGGCAATAATAATGTTATTATTTTATTTCCTTATATCATGATAAATGTTTATTATTCATGCTAGAATTGTATTATCCGAAAACATAATACTTGTGTGAATACATAGACAAACTAAACGTCACTAGTATGCCTCTACTTGACTAGCTCATTAATCAAAGATGGTTATGTTTCCTAACCATAGACATGTGTTGTCATTTGATTAACGGGATCACATTATTAGGAGAATGATGTGATTGACATGACCCATTCCATTAGCTTAGCACCCGATCGTTTAGTATGTTGCTATTGCTTTCTTCATGACTTATACATGTTCCTATGACTATGAGATTATGCAACTCCCGTTTGCCGGAGGAACACTTTGTGTGCTACCAAACGTCACAACGTAACTGGGTGATTATAAAGGAGCTCTACAGGTGTCTCCAAAGGTACATGTTGGGTTGGCGTATTTCAAGATAAAAGTGTTCTCCCTGAGTATGCACCGTTGCCAAAGTTCGTCATGCCCAGACACCACATGATGATCGGGTGTGATAAGCTCTAGTCCATCTACAATGGGTGCAAGCCAGTTTTTGCACACGCAGGATACTCAGGTTAAACTTGACGAGCCTAGCATATGCAGATATGGCCTCGGAACACTGAGACCGAAAGGTCGAGCGTGAATCATATAGTAGATATGATCAACATAGCAATGTTCACCATTGAAAACTACTCCATTTCACGTGATGATCGGTTGTGGTTTAGTTGATTTGGATCACGTAATCACTTAGAAGATTAGAGGGATGTCTTTCTAAGTGGGAGTTCTTAAGTAATATGATTAATTGAACTTAAATTTATCATGAACTTAGTACCTGATAGTATCTTGCTTGTTTATGTTTGATTGTAGATAGATGGCCCGTGTTGTTGTTCCATTGAATTTTAATGCGTTCCTTGAGAAAGCAAAGTTGAAAGATGATGGTAGCAATTACACGGACTGGGTCCGTAACTTGAGGATTATCCTCATTGCTGCACAGAAGAATTACGTCCTGGAAGCACCGCTGGGTGCCAGGCCTGCTGCTGGAGCAACACTAGATGTTATGAACATCTGGCAGAGCAAAGCTGATGACTACTCAATAGTTCAGTGTGCCATGCTTTACGGCTTAGAATCGGGACTTCAATGACGTTTTGAACGTCATGGAGCATATGAGATGTTCCAGGAGTTGAAGTTAATATTTCAAGCAAATGCCCAGATTGAGAGATATGAAGTCTCCAATAAGTTCTATAGCTGCAAGATGGAGGAGAACAGTTCTGTCAGTGAGCATATACTCAAAATGTCTGGGTATAATAATCATTTGATTCAATTGGGAGTTAATCTTCCAGATGATTGCGTCATTGACAGAATTCTCAATCACTGCCACCTAGCTATAAGAGCTTCGTGATGAACTATAATATGCAAGGGATGAATAAAACTATTCCCGAGCTCTACGCAATACTGAAAGTTGCAGAGGTAGAAATCAAGAAGGAGCATCAAGTGTTGATGGTTAACAAGACCACTGGTTTCAAGAAAAAGGGCAAAGGGAAGAAGAAGGGGAACTTCAAGAAGAACAGCAAGCAAGTTGCTGCTCAAGAGAAGAAATCCAAATCTGGACCTAAGCCTGAAACTGAGTGCTTCTACTGCAAGTAGACTGGTCACTGGAAGCGGAACTGTCCGAAGTATTTGGCGGATAAGAAGGATGGCAAGGTGAACAAAGGGACTATGGATTAAGCGAACACTGGCGAAGGACGAGGTGATGATGCGCGTGGGAAATGGTTCCAAAGTCGATGTGATCGCGGTCGGCACGCTACCTCTACATCTACCAACGGGATTAGTATTAGACCTAAATAATTGTTATTTGGTGCCAGCGTTGAGCATGAACATTATATCTGGATCTTGTTTAATGCGAGACGGTTATTCATTTAAATCAGAGAATAATGGTTGTTCTATTTATATGATTAATATCTTTTATGGTCATGCACCCTTGAAGAATGGTCTATTTTTGATGAATCTCGATAGTAGTGATACACATATTCATAATGTTGAAACCAAAAGATGTAGAGTTGATAATGATAGTGCAACTTATTTGTGGCACTGCCGTTTAGGTCATATTGGTATAAAACGCATGAAGAAACTCCATATTGATGGACTTTTGGAATCACTTGATTATGAATCACTTGGTACTTGCGAACCGTGCCTCATGGGCAAGATGACTAAAACACCGCACTACTAGAAAAAGGGCTATAGATGGGATTGACACTAATGGCGCACCAGAAAAGTGGTGCGCCATTAGTATATACTAATGGCGCACCAACTTCTGATATGCCATTAGAGTTGAAACTACTAATGGCGCATCTGGCCCAGGGTGCGCCATTAGTATAAAAAAATTGAACTAGTGCGCCTGTCCAAACATACTAATGGCGCATCCAGACACAGTGCGCCATTACTAGTTGTAACTAGTAATGGCGCACCTGTCGGAAAGTGCGCCACTAATGTTGTTTTTTTATTATATTTTTTATTCCTTTTTTTGCAAAACTACTAATGGCGCACTGTTCCACCGTGCGCCATTACTAGTTTAAACTAGTAATGGCGCACTGTGGAACAGTGCGCCATTAGTATGTTTTTTTTGCAAAACTACTAATGGCGCACCACCAGAAGGTGCGCCATTAGTAACCTGGATTACTAATGGCGCATTTAGAGTTGGTGCGCCATTAGTAAGTGGGCAGCAACAAGATATTTTGGACAGCCTCTCCTACCCACACTCACTTTCTCCCCACTTCATTCTCTCCACCTCCTCCTTGTCTCGGGTGCCTCCTCTTTTTCACCTCATTTCCACCATAG